>NW_027397086.1:21721136-21728962 GCF_003265705.2 Callorhinus ursinus | reverse complement strand
GAGAGAGAGAAAGCACGAGAGGGAAGAGGGTCAGAGGGAGAAGCAGACTCCCCGCTGAGCAGGGAGCCCGACGCGGGACTCGATCCCAGGACTCCAGGATCATGACCTGAGCCGAAGGCAGTCGTTTAACCGACTGAGCCACCCAGGCGCCCCAAATTTTTTTCTTTTAATCCCCACTTCTCAGAACCGGAAATCTCCATTCCTCTTGCTGACTTTATTTTTTCCACATCACTTGTCATCATCTGACATATCATTTTTCTTAGGATTTTATTTATTATTTTTTAAATTCCCTGACTCCCTCCCTAGAATATAAGCTACACAAAAGCAGGACTCCTGTCTGTTTGGTTCACTCTTTGTCCTCCTACCTAAAACAGCTCTTGGTACTTGGTTAAGGTTTAGTTACCCTTTGTTAATTGAATGAATGAATCTGCTTTTTCTGTAAGTCCCAGGCTGACCCTCCTTTCCTTCTTGCCCCCAGCCACTTCTGATGGGCACATTCCTTCTTTAGATTATCTTAATCCTGAATCAAATTTAACTTTGCTCTGGAAGAGCCATCCTATCTCCTCTGGGTTTTGCATATCTTGTCCCTAAAGCTTCGGGGCATCTTACTCTCACTTCTGACTCCAGCCCTGTGACTGGCCTGGGTGAGTTAAATGGCTCATTAGAATCAGGTCCTGCTGACACCCATCCAGCCCTCCCTGCCTAGGGCCCTGGAAGAGGGTAAGAAAAGGTCAAGATAGATTTGAGAGCTTTAGAAAGAAGGTAGGAGGTTGGGTGAAAAGAGGAAGCAGGGCCATTGTCTGGGTTAGAAATTCAGGAGCAATAGTAGGTCATTGTGGAGTGTGGGGAGTGCCAGAGTCCATGACATTCAGTTTGGTTAAGGTCAAAGCTCACTTAACAGAAGTGAATTCCAGTTGAGGAGCTGATAGCTACCAGGGTGGGAAAGGTTGGGACCCACAGGCCTACCAGTGTTATTGGAAGGGAGTTCTCTAATGATGGTCAGGAACCACCCCCACCTCCCCCACCAGATGGCCACACCCAGGTTGCAGGCCTCCCCTCCCGGGACTCCCAGCCTCCAGAAAACCTTCTGCCCTCTGGGCTGGAGAAAGGCCAGTTTGAGACACCTGTAGCCACCTGTGTAACTGAGATCTCTTAACACATGGCTTTGTAACTGCTGGCTTATCTGTCTATCCCAACTAGACGGAGATCTCTGGGAGCAGGAGAGTTCCCATTTGCATCCCCTCCCGCCCCCTTTTTAAAAGAATATGTTGTTAGAGGAGTTTTAGGCTCACAGTAAAATTGAAAGAGGGTATAGATATTTCTCATATACCCCCTGCCCCTACACATGCACAGCCTCCCTCCCCTATTACCAACATTCCCCCATTGGAGTGGCATATTTGTAACAATTGAGCCTACATTGACACACAATCACCCAAAGTCCATAGTTTACATTACGGTTCACCATCGGTGGTGTACATTCCATGGATTTGGACAAAAGTATAATGACATGTATCCACCATTGTAGTATCCTAGAGAGTATATTCACTGCCCTAAAAATCCTCTGTGCTCAGCCTATTCATCTCTCTCCTCTCCCTGGACCTCTGGCAACCACTGATCCTCTTACTGTCTCCACGGTTTTGCCTTTCCCAGAATATGAGGTAGCTGGAGCTATAGAGTACGTAGCCTTTTCCCGTTAGCTTCTTATGCTTACTAACATCCATTTAAGGTTCCTCCGTGTCTTTTCCTGGCTTGATAGCTTCATTTCTTTTTACCATTTGAATAATATTCCACTGCCTGGATGTACTGCAGTTTATTTATCCAATCAGCTACTAAAAGACATAATTTTTTTTTTAAATTGTGGTAGAATACACACAACATAAAATTTGCCATTTTAAGCCATATTAACTGTACAGTTCAGAGTTATAAAGTTTATTTACATTGTTGTGTAACCATCACTGCCATCTTTCTCCAGAACTTTTTCATTTTTCCAAATGGAAACTCTACACCCATTAAGCACTAACCTGCCTTTCCCCACTGCCCCTAGCCCCTGGTGACCTCTACTCTCCTTTCTGTAAGAATTTGGCTACTCTGTGTACCCTGTATGGGTGGAATCATACAATATTTGTCCTCTTGTGATGGGCTTATTGTATTTAGTATAATGCCTTCAAGGTTCATTCATGATGTAGCAGGTGTCAGAATTTCATTCCTTTCTAAGGCTGAGTAATATTCCACTGTATTTCTATACCACATGTTGTTTATCTGTTATTTATCAATGGATACTTAGGCTGTTTTCCCATTGGCCTTTGAGTTGCCTTGTGCCCAGCATTTTGGGTAGGCATTCAGCAAGCAGTTAATGGATGACCAATGGCACTTGAGAAAGTCTGGGGTGGAGGAGAGCTGAAGGAAGCTCCCCACCTTGAAGTAGTGGGTACAGTCCAAAGAAGGCCGCTATCACCAGAGCGGGAAGAAGCTGATGAGTAAATTTATTTCTTTAAAAAATTTTTTTTAAAGTTTATTTATTTATTTAAGTAATCTCTATACCCAACATGGGGCTTGAACTCATGACCCCGAAATCAAGAGCTGCACGCTCTTCTGACTGAGCCAGCCAAGTGCCCCTGATGAGTGACTTTATATCGGTTCAGAGAACTTCATCACTCCCCACGTTATTCCTTTTGTATCCTGTTTCTAGCACTGCTTAGGAGTGACATTCTCAACACTCAAAGGGCCTTTGGATCTGTTTTTAGGGAAGATGAGGAACCAAGGTCTGGGCCGGGTCTATTTACTTTCAGCCTGCTCCAAAAAGAAGAGCAGTTTCAAGATCAAGTGCAGGAATTTAGCATTTATTAAGCACCTATGGGCTCCAGGCACTGTGCTGGCCCTCATCCATGTGGTTTTGCAGATTCTTAAGCCCATAAGGTCAGGATGATCCCTCCAGGTGCTCCTTAGAGTCCAGAGAGGGTCAGAGCTGGCCCCAGACCCCCAAAGCTCTTGGAGCCAGACTTGGGCTGCTGTGGCACCTTGTGCTCTCACCTCCAAATCCACTGCCCCCAGGTGGGCTAAGCCACAGCTATGGTTGGCATTTGGAAAATATTTGCCAGAGTCTAGGACTAAGGTCCAAGGCCTGGCACCATAGAGCCCCTGGGGCTGGTGTAAGATGTCAGGATGGGTTCCTGGACATTGTGGTTTCAGAGTGAGGCAGACAGCTTCTGTGGCCCTTCATCTAAGACCCTTTAGCTCAGTCCATCCAGTCCTGGTGGCCTCTGGAAGGTCTCATGGCAGGCCCAGAGGCCAGTGGGTCTGGGTCCTGACCCTCACTGAGTATTCCTTGCCTACCTCCAGAGGCCCAAGATGGCCAGAGAAGAGCCTGGGGTCAATTGGAACTTGACCTGTCCTAGAAAAAAAAAATCTATCTTCTACTCCCTCATCCTCCATCCTAGCCCCCATTGCTGACCCCTGGGTCTTCCCTCAGGTGTCGAGAATGCAGGAGTTGCTCCAGCTGGCATTCTCATTCTGGAGCTGTCATTTCCCAGCTGTGTGTCCTTGGACAAGTCACTTATCCTTTGTGTCTCAATTTCCCTTTCTCTGAAATGGGGATAATTTTTGTCCTACTTTATAGTGTTGATGTGGGGTTTAGAAGAATTAATACATATAAGGCATTTAGTGTAAAATCTGCATGGTTCAACTTAATAAATGTTAGCTTTCGGGCGCCTGGGTGGCTCAGTTGGTTAAGCGACTGCCTTCGGCTCAGGTCATGATCCTGGAGTCCCGGGATCGAGTCCCGCATCGGGCTCCCTGCTCAGCGGGGTGTCTGCTTCTCCCTTGGACCCTCCCCCCTCTCATGCTCTCTCTTCTCTATCTCATTCTCTCTCTCAAATAAATAAATAAAATCTTTAAAAAAAAAATAAATGTTAGCTTTCATTATTAGTAGCCCATTCTAGGTGTGCCTTCTCCATCTGGAATATTCTTCCTGTCATTTGTGCCGCAGACCCAGCTCTCCTACAACCTCCTCCAGGAAGTCTTCCCAGATTCTGGCCAGAGGGACTTCAAGTGCTTTTCACCTTTTCATTCATTGTGTTTGCTGTTTGTGGGCTTAATCCTCTCCCTTGCTGATTTGCCAACTTCTTTGGGCCAGGACCATGTCTTTTTCACTGTGCACACTGTGAAGCACCAAGCATGTTTCCACTCCATCTCTGGGCCTTTGATCTTGAGGCCATGTAGAGATTACAAGCACTGCACAGGGTGAAGAGACCCAGGACTCTAGTGGAGGGTCAGTGAACAGTTGGCTGGGGCACAGCTCTTTGTTCTGGGCTCTAGGTTCTCCATCTGTACACGGAGGAAACGGAATTAAATGACTTCCAAAGTCATTCCAGACTTGACCAGTTTATACATAAATAGAAGGCACTAAATCCTTCAGAAAGGAATTTCTCCCATCTGTCAAGCTGGACTTCCCAGTCTCCAAAATTCCTTCTCAACAATCATGTGTTCATTGTTGGCTTTAAAGCCTTGGGTGTTGGAGTCACTGAGACCCGGGATTGAATCTTTGCCCTTAGTAATGGTGGCTGTATGCAAATTACTTCCTCATGTTTAGGAAACTCCCTTTCCTGGTCTGTATACTGCAGATGGTAATAACCTCAGAGTTATTACAGAGGGCGTGTTATATGAGATAATTTTTAAAGGGCTTAGGACTGTACCTGTGATGGAGTCAATCAACTGTAGCTATTATCTCACTCTCCAAAAAATATGAGAGGAAAGATACCTGTGGCTCCGCTTCTGACTGAAGCTTTACACAGATAAGGGGTTGTGTTAAAAAATAGGGTGGGGGAGGGAATATAGCCCATCGTTAATTAATATGCTAATTTATTTTACTCATGGTAGTCCTTAGTTCTTAGGCTTTATCATGTAAGTGTATCTTAAAGAATAGAGGCCTCCCAAATAAAGCATTTTCTAGACCAATGCCTTCAACCATTGGACTTGGAATCCTTTCTACCATCTTGCCCCCTTCCACTTGTTCCTCTCACTGCTCTGTTTCATGCTCAGACCTCCAAACCCATCCAAAGGTAGGAATGAAGTTTTGTTCCATTGAGAAAAGTGATGGTCACAATTTTCCTTTAAAATGAACTGTTAACATTATGGACAAGTAGAGATTAGTCTGTGCCAGGCAGTAGGATAAAAGCCTCATATGAATGAGCTCCTTACATCCTTCTTGATGTGCTCGGCAATCAGGGTTCCTATTATCTCCACTTCGTAGGTGGGAAAACCGAGGACCAGAAATATCAAGACACTTTCTTGAGATCACAAGACTAATGTGAGTGGTAAAGTCAGGATTTAAATGCAGTAATCCCGATTCCAGATTCTCTAAGATTAGCTACCCAGGCTTTATTCCCTCCCTTGATGGTGGATGAAGCTTACAGACTGGAGAAGGGCAGCCAGGTGAGGGATATGGGGAGTAGAGGGGGAAGACAATGGTTATCAGTCCTCTCTCCACAACTGAACCTCCTGGTCCCCAGCTCCACCCTGGCCACCCTAGGTCAGTCTGTCCTTCCGGATGGCCAGGCAGATACTTTTGAAGCCAAATTTCATTATTCAATTACATCATCCAAACATGTACAAATGAGTAGGGGAAGTGCACATTCTTCAGTAAATGGTGCTGAAACAACTGGCTAGAGTTCAGAAAAAAGTTTACACACACACACACACACACACACACACCCCACACGCCACTGGAGCTATCTCACACCTCATGTAAAATAAACTCCAAGTAATTTAAATATATAAAGATAACAAATGAAACCATATTAGAAAAAAAATATAACCATTTTGATAATTTTGAAATGGAAAGAGCTTTCCTAAGTATGCTGCAAAAATACAGAAGTTACAATAGATGGACAGATTTTACTATATAAACACTTAAAATTCATATATTGAATTTTAGGGAATTCAATAGTAGGGAAAAACCCATCACAAATAAAATTAAAGGGGAAAAATATTGAGGAAAATATTTGCAATGTATGTAACAAGTGAAAAGTTAATATCCTTGCTACACAGAGCCTTCTTTTAAAATTATAAGAAAAATCTAATGGCAAAGTGGACAAAATGTGTGAACTGCCAGTTAGTAAAGAAGAAATAAAAATCACCAACAAATGCACTTTAAAAATGTAGTTTCACTGGAGATCAAAGAGATAAGTAAAACAAGATACTATTTTTTATCAACCAAGTTGAAAAACAGGGCATGTGTATACACCTCTGGTGGAAGTGTGCGTTGGTCCAACCTTTCAGGAAGGCAACTTTGCAACTAGAACCTGTAGAGAAATAAAAATGAGCCTGACTTCGAATTCTAGGAATTCATTTTGGGAACATATTTAGGAATAGTTAAAAAGTTAGGGTCTTTAGATGAGATAAAGGATCAAATGTTGTTTAGAGAGTGTGCCTGTTTGTTTCTCCAGGAGCTTGTGAGCCCAGCCTGATCAGAAATGAATCTTATTCCCAATCTTACTCCTTATTTCTCTCAAGCAGAAAATACAGTCTCCCCCTTCTACCTGCGGTTTCGCTCCCCACAGTTTCAGTGCTCGCGTCATGCCCGGTCAGGAAGCGGATGCCCTCCTTCTGACGAGTCAGCGGTAGGTGGATAGTAGCCTCCAGCGACGTGACGTCACAACGCCTGCGTCATCCGCCTCACTTGTCTCACCACGCGAGTATCTTATTGCCTCATATCCTCACAAGAAGGGTGAGTACAGCACAGTAAGATAGTTTGAGAGAGAGAGAGACCACACTCACGTGATTTTCATTACAGTGTATTGTTACAATTGTTCTATCTTATTGTTGTTCATCTCTTGCTGTGCCTAACTTATACATTCAACTTTCATAGGTGTGTACGTGTAGGAAAAACCTGATATAGGGTTCAGTACCACCTGGGGTTTCAGGCATCTCCTGAGGATCTTGGAACATACTCCTTGTGGATAAGGGGCGGGGGCTACTCTAAGGCTCCGGGAGTGCTCGATGCCTAAGTGAGTGGCTAGGAAAGAAGAAAAAGAATAGAGGTCTGCACATGCTTGGTGTTAACAATTGTGGAGACTGCCTAGCCCCCCCTCCCCCCAATCCAGTCCATTCCCCTGGGAGCTGGGGAGAGAGAAAAATTGGAACAGATCCTGGTAAACAAGATTCAGAGGACAGATGGGTATTTACAACCAGCAGCGGTGTGTGAGAGCTTTAGTTACTCCACATTCTTGTCAACACTATTACCTGACTTTTCCATTTTAGCCATTCTCTGGAGCATCCTTGGTGTTTTAATTTGCATTTCTTAGGCACCTTTTCATATGTTTATTGGCCCTTTGGATATATATATATTATATATATATAGTGTGTGTGTGTGTGTATGTAACTGACCATTCAAGTTTCTCCTCTTCCTCCTTCTTCAGAACATTTTTTTTTTCTGTTGGATTGCCTTGCTTTCTGTAATTGATGGGTAGTTCTGTATACATTTTGCTTACAAGTCCTTTGTTGGATATATTGTTGCAAATACCTTTTCTCAATTTGTGCTCTGTGTTTTCAACCCTTTAATGGTGTCTTCTGATGAACAGTTCTTATTTTTAAAGTAGTCTGATTTAAAAATTAAAAAAAGGCAGGACTAGAAAAAAATAAAGTAGTCTAATTTATCACATTTTTCCTTTATGCTTAATGCTTTTTATATGTCCCGTGTATAAGAAATTTTTATCTACCCCAAGTCATATTGTTTTGTGTGTCTTCCTTCCTTCCTTCCTTCCTTCCTTCCTTCCTTTCTTCCTTCCTTCCTTCCTTCCTTCCTTCCTTCCTTCCTTCCTTCCTTCCTT
>NW_027397086.1:21717633-21721126 GCF_003265705.2 Callorhinus ursinus | reverse complement strand
CTTCCTTCCTTCCTTCCTTCCTTCCTTCCTTCCTTCCTTCCTTCCTTTCTTTTCTTTTTTTTTCTTCACAAAGCCTTATTGTTGCTTTTAACATTTAGATCTAAAATCCATCTGGAGTTGATTTTAATGTGTGGTTAAATTTTTTTTCATGTGTTTATCCAATCGATCTGGCACCATTTATTGAAAACATCATTCTTTCCCCTCTGCATTGCAATGTCACCTATTTCATACATCAAGTAACCTATATTTATGAATCTGTTTCTGAATTCTCTCTTCCAATCCATTGGTCTATTTGTGTCCAAAGTACAGTCTTAATTACTGTGGTTTTACAATATGTAGTAGTGTGAGACCTCCAGCTTTGTTCAAGATTGTCTTGGATATTTTTTGTCCTTTCATATTTTCATATAAATTTTTGAATCAGTTTGTCAATTTCCACAACCACCATAAAAACTGTTTGGCAGTATCCACTAAGCTGAACAATGGTACTCTTAGGTAAATACTTAACAGAAAGAAATATCCAAGGATGTTCCTAGCAACTCTATTCATAAGAGCTCCCAATTAGAAACAACCCAAATGTCCATCATCAGTAGAGTGGTTAAATAAATAACGGCACAGAGTGGAATGCTATGTAGCAAATGAGAATAAATGAACCAGTGCTACACAAAACAGCATAGTGTTTAATACAATAAGTCAAAACCAAGAGAGTTCGTGTGATTCCATTTATACAAAGTTCAAAACCAAGCAAAGCTGACATACAGTGTTAGGAGTCAGGAAAGTCATGTCATTTGGGGAGGAAGGATCATGGTGCAGGCCTTTTTGGGTGCTGGGTATATTCTCTTTCACTTTGTGAACATGCAAACATCATTGTGCACCTTTTTATATGCACATTATACTTTAATAAAAAGCTAATTTAGAAATTCAATGCAACAATGAATTTTGGAGGCTTACTGTGTGCAGGGAGGTTTGTCCTGCCCAAGTTGGGGGTAAATATCAGGACAGAAATGAATATAGTACTCCCTGGGGGGAGTTTAGGGTTTGGGGGGCTGGTAAGGGATGGAGGAACAAGCCTGTAAAACTTTACAAAGCATTGTGGGAGCAAAAGATCACTCAATTAGTCTTGCCTGGGGGCTGGGGAAGTTGTGTCAGTTATTGAGTGCTAAGTAGGATTTCAACTACTGTAGTCAAGGAGCTGTGAGTGTTTTTGAGGCCAGGAAATAGAAACATATGAAACTAATGTGGTAAATTGTATTTTTAATTTGAAACAAGGTTAAAGTTTAATTTAAAGCCTGACTAATTTCCTTGGAACTCTGGTGTAGTAGGTATGTTGTAATCTGGATGGTGAATCTAAAAGCTCTAAAATCTCTAATATGAAGAAAATTGATACATGGATCCCTTTAACCTCTATTCTTGGGTACAGTGAACAGGTTATTGACCAATGCCATTGGTTAGATGTGGCTTCATCAATGAAGTCGTGAAATGTAGTTATATTTAATAGAAAAACAAAAACAAGAAATCTCAAATTTCTCTGGATAGTAAAGAGTTGCTAAAGGAGCCCAGGAAGGAGATATACTCATAGGTAGGTCTGGGGAAAATGCTGGATATTATGAAGGAAACAGGGAGAGGGAGATGGAATTTTCTGTCTAATCGTTGGCAATTTGGGGAACTCCCCGAGGACCAAATGTTCTGGAAGAAATTTTGTGCAGTAAGAATGTCCCTATAAATTAGACCTCTCAGTGTAATTCAGGCTTTCTGGAACCTTCTGGCTTCTCGAGGGTCATTTGATTGCTTCCTGAAGAATGTAAACCAGCTCAGTTCCACCAAGTGTGGGTGAAAGCCAGGCAAGGGAGGACTGCGGTACTTGTACTGATGCCCACTGGTTCGGCAGGCATGGAACCAACTGCTATTTCATAGCTACTTTGTTGCAGAGGAGCTCAGCCCTGTGGAAGAGGTGTGTAATGGAAAGGACTCTGGAAGCGGACCGAGAAGGGTTCCAACCCTGCCTTGCTGTTCTCAGGTTCTGTGACCTTGGGATGTCCTATCACAACTCCTCTGTTGCCTCAGTTTCCTTTCCTGAAAAATGAAGATAATGCTTACTCCTTGAATCACATATAACTTGTGGAATGAACTCAAAATATTTTCCCATCACTTAGCACAGAGTTTGGTACATAACAGGCCTTGGTTCAATAATCATAATATTATTATTTTTGCAGTGCTTTCTGGCTGACGTCATGCTGGACAATAAATGCAGCATTGAACATTTCCTTTGCTAGGTCACTCTGTCTGCAGAGTTCATACCGTGATTCCATTTAGACAGAGTTCAAAAAACAAGCAAGGCTAGTGTACGGTGTTAAAAGTCAGGAAAGTCTTGTCGTTTGTGGAGGAGGGGTCATGGAGCAGGCCTTCTGGGTGCATTCCCTTTGACTTTGGATTTGTTCCCTTTGAATATATTCATGGAGGCTAATCCCATGTTCACCTGGAGCAGGGCTCAGTCCTCAAGCAAACAATGGGAAATTGCCAATTAGGGAGTAGTACTCACCTACTGGTTGGTTTGTCTCTGCTACTAGCCTGCAAAACTGTATGTAACATGTTTTGAACTTCAAAACAAAACAGTAATCCACAGTGAGAAATACATTTTTATTGATTTCAGCACGTTTTATTGTTTCTGTTTTTGTTTTTTTAGTAGGCTCCATGCCTAGCATGGAGCCCAATGCAGGGCTTGACCTCATAACCCTGAGATCAAGACCTGAGGTGAGGGGCTCCTGGGTGGCTCAGCTGGTTAAGCGACTGCCTTCGGCTCAGGTCATGGTCCTGGAGTCCCGGGATCGAGTCCCCTGTTGGGCTCCCTGCTCAGCAGGGAGTCTGCTTCTCCCTCTGACCCTCCCCCCTCTCATGCTCTCTCTCATTCTCTCTCTCAAATAAATAAATAACATCTTTAAAAAAAAAAAAGACCTGAGGTGAGATCAAGAGTCAGACACTTGACTGGCTGAGCCACCCAGGCATCCCAGTACATATGTGTTTATAGATGAAATAAAAATTTCAGTGGTAATACTTATCTATTAACTGCAGTGTACCCAGATATTTTATATTCTAAACTCTTCTATTTCACTTTTTAAAAAATGTTGATTGCAATCCCCTGTATTGATTTTATTACCTACGAATAGACCACAACTTGCAGTTTGAAAGAGACTGTTGTCATCAGGTTCCTCAGACTGAAGATGAGGGGGCTGAGGCATAGAGAAGGGAGAGGGAGTTGCTAGGGAAGGTGCCTTGCGGTACGGGACTGAAGCCACAAACCCGGACCCCGAACCTCTGGCTATTTCCACAAACTACTGCACGGAGGTGCATCCCAGGTGTGTGAAAGCAGCACTCCTAACGTGAGAGGCTGCAAGGGACAGTTCTATTTCTTCTTCTCCTCCCCCTCCCCCTTCTCCCCCTCCCCCTCCCCTCCTCCTCCCCCTCCTCCCCCTCCCCCTACCTCCCCCTCCCCCTCCCC
>NW_027397086.1:21705727-21717533 GCF_003265705.2 Callorhinus ursinus | reverse complement strand
CCTCCCCCTCCTCCTCCACCTCTCCCTCCTCCTCTTCCTTCTTCCCCTTCTTCTTCTCCTTCTTCGTTTTTATTATTATGAAAAGGGTCCACAAAGCTCTTAGGTACAGCCTTTTCTGGAGCAGACTCATTGCTAAGAGGAGACATAGATTACCTTCTTCTGGAGCTCAGAGGCCTGCCTTCACCAGCTTCCAGGCAGTCTCAAGAACTGCACAAGCTGTGGTGTGAAGTGAGTGGTTCAAGATCTTGTCCTGCTTTCTGCAAACAGAGGGAGCAGTTTGTCAACCTGCCCCCAGGCTTGCCCCTGTTTGCAAAGCCAGGAAAAGGGTAAGAGGGATGTCAGACCTTATGGGGCATCTTTGTGGTGAGAGCCGGGAAGGCTGGTGAGATTCTCATGGGCTGTTCCATCGTGGATTTGTCTGTGGGTCCCACTTGCACCTCTGCAGGCACAGAATGCCTGGCTTTATTTTAGCAGGGGCTTCTCAATCCCTCCTTCAGGGCTTCCGGAGAATTTTGAACTTCGTGTCATTTCATTACTCTTTCCTCATTCTGCTTTGTTCTTATTTCTGGTCATACTGTGCTAGGAAAGACCTGCTCTGGATCTTGTTCATCGTGCTGTAGGACTTGGCCTAGTAAATGTGGGCTGAATCAAAGTGAGCTGTGCTTTTCCCCCAAAATTTGTTTCTCTTGAGCTGGATTTTGTCTTCTTTTTTTTAATTCAGGGAAGGACATGGACTATTTGGCCTTGTCTTCATGGCTGCACTGAAGCCCCAGACACCTAATTGGCCATGTCTCATCAGCAGGTTTATGCCTAAAAATGCAGAGGCTGATGTTGCTGAAGTCCTATTTACAGGTTTCTGCTATGGCAGGAGCCTCTTGTGCCAATTGCTACCTATTCTTTGGCCTTGGCTGCTATCTGCTCTTTGGCTAAAATGCCTGAATTTCTGCCCAAGTGTGTGCGTGCACAAATCAGTCAGCTGGGAGGTGGGGCACTGCTGTTTTGCCCCCTTACTAACCCTCTCATTGTTAGCGATTGACATGTAATCACTTGTTCCTTTATTCTTAAATGCTTAATTGAGTGCCTTGACAGTGTTCCATTGCTGAAAAATCTAGTGGCCCAAGTGAGATAGATAAGGTCCCTGATCTTATGGTGTTTATATTCCAGAGAAAGAAGGCTACATAATAAACATGTAAACATGTAAACAAAACATCTAAATAATTTTAGATAGCATATGAGTATTATAAAGAAGAGGAAAGAAAACGGATAATGAAATGGAATGATTTGGGCTGGTTCCCAGAAGGAGATAACATTGACCAGAGGCCTGACTTGCAAACGGGCAAGTCTGGCTCAGGTGAAAGGAGCCCTGGGGGGTGTGAGAGGTCAAAGGGGCTAGCCCGGTGCTGGAGAAGACTGTGGGGAGAAAGCCAAGTGGACCTTGCAAACCTCCTATATTCAGGGAGGTGCTTTTAGGCTCCAGGAAGGAACACGGGTTTTCTTTCAAATTCTGTGGGAATCTTGTCACTTTAATAGCTTTCTGACCTTTCTTCCTGCAAGCTGCAGACTTCTGTCTCCACCTGCCTAAAACTCGTGGTCCTGAAGGCATCCTCAGAGCCCGCTGCTACTACCTTTCAGGGCAAGGCTTGCTTTTTCTTTTCCCACTCCCCCAGCATATAATAAAACTGTATTGTCTGTGCAAAAGCAATATGGTGACAAGACAGAAAGGAGAAGTGGTGACCTTCCCATCTACCCAGCATCGTTAGCAATACAGTTCTCATCTTTCACGGTCCAGTTCTTGCCAATATGCACACTTCTTGTGTATTTCATAAGATGAGAATGACCTGGGGTATGAAGCAAAATACAAATCATTGACCAGTTAATACATTCCACTGCTTTCAGTCTTCCTTTCTCTAACCTATCTACCTCCTGAAACTGACGTTGTTAACCATTGCAAGGAGCTGGTCATTGTGTGAATTGTTTTGAGCACGTTATCTCAAATAATCAACATAACAATGCTGTGAGGTAAGTGCTATTATTATTCTCTTTTTTACAGAGGAAAAACTGGAGGCTTACAAAGATTAAATAAATTGCCTAAGATTATGCAAATTGTCATCTCTAGCTACGCAGGCAGGCTTTAAACCTAAAAATCCCCAAGTTGCTGAGCTCTTGACTCTGATACCTTCTCCCTGTGGCTCTATTAATTACAAGGAGGCTTCACCAAACCAGGTTCTTTTAAAAGAAACTTCTGCCTAGTTGGGCTGAGAAATGGACTGTCATTAGGCTTCCCTCATATGTATCTCACATGCTTACTGTAAATAATGCTGATCATTAACACGGTAAACAGCTTGGTAAACAGTTAAATGTTTGTCAGTCTTTCACGTATATGACCTCACTTGATGCCCGTACAGTAACCGTGTGGCAAGGGCTCTCTCACAGTGCCCAGGTGACAGATGAAGAGGGAGGGAGGACAGGAAACTGAGGTTACCAGCCCAAGGTCATCTATGTCAGAGGCATCTTCAGCTGCCAGACTAGGAGGATGAGGGTGGGCGGGGAATGGCCAGTGGCTCATGTTATAGGTACATATGAATTTCTTTTTTCCTTGTCAGTGAATCTTCCTGTGGCAGATATTACTGCCAGAGTGGAGGGGGGATAAATGTTCACAATTTGCTTCTGCAGAAAGGGTTAATGCTATTGAGTGCCTCAAGACTTGCCACAGACTCTTTTGGAAATGATTTACCATTTCCTCTATCTCTAACTCCCAAAGAATCATATGAAGTAATGCAGGCATCTTATGTCCAAAGTAACCCAGTTGGGTGAGGGCAAAGGTGGGCTGCTTGATTCTTCTCAGTCCCAGTTTTTCTTTCTAGCACAAAACGTCAATGCTGCCGGCCCAAACTACTCTGTTGCCCATTTGAGTAATAGTTTATAGTTCACAAAGGGCTTTCAGATCTGTTATCCCAACCATCCCCAGAGACGTAGGCAGTATTACTGTCATTTGTACCCATTGTACAGGTGATGAAACTGAGTTCCAGAGAGTACAAGGCTAGTAAGTGGTGCTGTCAGGACTAGAGTTCAACTTTGCCCAAGATGAATCCAAGTTTTTTCCATGCTTTTTCCATTACATGTCTTTCTTTTTATATTAAAGAAAATAGATATGAAACATTCAGCTGCCCTAAAACTGTTTATTTACTGCAACCCTCCTGCCCCCATCTCCCCCCCTACGAATAATGCGCATTATAGATATGTTTTCTAGGCAGCATCTGAGCATCTGGCAAATGGTAGGATCTCTCCCCATGGCAGCTGGAAACCAGCAAGTGAAACATTTACCAACTTATTGACATAATAATGCCGGGTGTTTGTGTAGGTATCAGGCAAAGTTGTAATTGTTTTCTAACATTCTGTTTTAAAAATGAAAATAAATGTGACAGTAAGCCCCAAATGGCTCTGTAGAATGTCAAGAATAATCAGTACTCCAGTAGGATAAGTTTATGGTTGTGGGAGGGAACCCTGGGGGGCTTCTGTCTGAACACAGGATGGGGCTGGGGCTTGCAGGATGGGAGGGAGTTCAGGAGGCCTTTGAGGAGAACTGAAGGAGGGGGCTGGGCCAGGGGTGAGGGGGAAAGGGAGCTGGGAGGTGGAAAGATCACTGACTTGGGTGATGATCTCATGCCAGTCACAGGACCCTTGTTGGTGATACCTGGGGGCAGCAGCACATCAGTGTGTTAGCCACTTGTAAATGAGCTAGACTTCTAAGGGGCCATCTATAAACTAGCAAAGCAGAGATGGGACCAGAGATATGCAGATCTGAAAAGGGATGGACATCTGACCAGAACAAGGCTATCTGGAGTTTTAACATATCTAAAGAAGGATTGTGTCATTCTACAGGGGACTAGGTCATTCCCGGAATCTTGGAAAACAGAACCGCAGAGGTTGATGGGTTCTTGGTACCAGACCTGGGAGATTTTTCCCTATTACAGGTGAGGAGGGATAGGGATGCTCTGGGATGTGTTAGCTCAAACCAGCTAACCTTTCAGGTCGCATGACTATACCTTCGACCGTCCCAGATTCTACTGTACCTTTCCATGGGCAGGTCTGTTGATAAAGAAGGCTTGTGCTGGTTATGCCTGGGGGTGAAGGTGAAGGTGGATGGTGGGGTGGCTGCAGAGATCAGGAACCTATGGGAGCATTCGGGGTTGGGGATGAAGTGTTGGGGGGTGGTGGAGTGGTCAGTGGCGGGGGGGGGAATGGGCACTCAGACCAACCACTGGGATTGGCCAACAAAAGGCCACTGTGACCTTGGGGAGACTATTTCAGTAGCAGAATGGGCCTGGTGCCAGTGTGGGCTCTGCAGGTCCACAGAAGAGGCTTGAGCCTGGTGCAGTGAAAGCTAAGGCAATAGCTGGAGGGGAGTTGGGGAGAGTGTTGTCTTGCAGTGTGAGAGATGGGAGCGTGATTGAATGCTCATGGGGTGGCTGGTGCAAAAGATGGGATTACTGTGGGGAGAGGAGCCTGGGGACAGAGTGGGCCCCTGGGGCTCAGGTGGGAGAAGAGAGGCAGGACTGGAGTGTGGTGGAAACCTGAGCATGCAGGATCCAAGTCTCCTTGCTGGGGCTGAGTGAGCCAGTTTGGGGTGGGCGCAGCTCATATTTGAGGAGGAGGTGGAGGTTTGGAACCCACTACTGAGAGGAAAGGCGGGGCGTCCTCAGCAGGGGTTGAGGAAAAGTCTTCCCGAATCAAAGTTTCAGACCCAGCAGGACCCGCGAAGCCCAGCAACACAGCTGTGAGGGCCAGTCAGGGTAAGGATGCAATCTCTCTCTGCCCTCAGTGATGCAACTATGAGTAAGAGTCACCAAATCCTGTCTGCCATGTAAAAATGAAAGTGATGTTAGAAACAGAGCCATTATGAAATCTAAACACATCTTTCTTTTCCCATTTATCACCTAGCACACGACTTTGCCAGCCCTGTGTCTTTTCCGTAAGGGGGCAACTCATGGAGGGTCCAAGGCCCCTCTTCAGCTTGCCAGCTGGGACTTCATGTCTACACACCCATTTTGGGAGCAAAGGGAAGCAGAGTGAGCATGTGAAGCTCCAGTACCAGGCAGTGGGGAACCTGGAAAGATCACTTTTCTAAGAACTCCAGTCTTGGAAGCGGCAGCTGGTGGGTGCTTCTTTAAGCAAACCCAGTAGGTACAGATGAGTTACTCTGGGATCAGCTTTCCTCTTCACTTTGGTTAATAATGACCAGCAGGGTTCCTCTAGATACCAAGGTTCCTAGTGCATTCCAAGTAAGATTGTACTGTCCGCCAAGACAATTCCAGGAACACCTCCTGGGCAGGATGAACATAGACCATGTGAACGAGCCACTTCCTTGGGAGGCAGCGTACGATTAGGGTGGGGTTCTTATACCTGGAGGTGTGTGGGAAGGCGTTTTTCTGAATTGAGATCTTCCTTTTCTAGTAGGCAGGATTTTGCACCTCCCATCCCCAGGACTTGCTCTGGGTATGGGTGGAAGGAGAGCAGGTGTCCAGATAGTCCCAGTTTATGGAAAGAGATGAGCATGGTCCAGGAATGCAGTTTCTTGGGGACAGCAAACCAGAAATAGCAGTGGGATGGCAAGGCTATTTTCTGGTGAGAGTACATGGTACATGTTCTCTAGACTGGCCTTGTGGTATGCATGGTGGTGACATGTGAAAAATCACATAGCGTAGACTTGGCGACTGGCCCTCAAGGCCCAGCAGAGTGGTGGAGAGGGAAGGCCCAGGAGGCCCAGATGCTAGTCCTACCACGTCTCACAGTGTGACCTTAGGCCATTGTTACTCTCTGAGCTTTAGTTTCTCCATCTGAGCTGGGTCATGATGATTCCCATATCGTAGAGCTGTTCTGAGGATCCGCGGTGGTAATGTAATTTGAAGTTCTGTGAAAATGTTGGCACGCATTATAAACATAAATTCTCATAAGCAGAGGCTTCGGATAGGTAGAAACTTGCAAGAATCGAAGTGTGGACCACGTTCATTTTACTCTGCAGACTTCTGATGTTGCCCAGTGTGTGAGAGGCTCCACATTAGGCACTTGGGATACAAAAACAATAAGATGTAAATCTCTGGTCTGGAAAATGCCCAGTATAGTGAGGGAGGTGGGAAGCAGTGATTTAAGTGAAATGCAGTAAGTACTGTGTGGGCAAGAGGAAGGTGTGCTCTAGTTTTGGGGTGGGATCCCATGTGAACTGAGCTGACTTTTGAGAGGGTGGACTGCAGGCTGAGGAGGGAAGAGAGGCTTTCAAGGCAGAGGGAACAGCGTAGGCGCGTGCAATGGCAGTCTATTCGGAGACCTTGCAGGAAAACCTGTGGCCTACATCCCCACATGACCTGAAGTGTGACAGGGAGCTGTGAGTCTGTCTGCTTCTCTTCTACTCTTGAAAGGCCTCCCCAAGGTGGTGATTAAGAGGAGACAGGGAGATGAGGAATTTGAGGTGTTGAAAGAGAGACCAGGAGCCTGGGTAGGATGGGAGTGGGTCTATGTACATGTCAGATCCCAAACCCAATTGCTTAAGGCCGGACACATGAATGAGAGAAGAGGAGGTTCAGCTATACCTGTTGTGAGTGTACATTTAGCTAAGGGTTAGTCCTACACACACAAAAAGTAGTACTTTTGCTTGAATCCAAACACCGTTGCTAGTTGGTGTGGGTGCTTCCTTCCTTATACCCTCTTAGGATCAGCATTCAGTTCACATCAGCCAGCATAATGGCCCAGCTCCTTCTGGTTCATCTATTCCAAAATATTCCTGACCTCTGTATATGTACACCCTCTGTTTCTACCCTAAATATTTGGAATATGCACAAATAATTATTTTTCATGGTTAAAACACCATCTCATTAGGTGGCACCAGGCTGAGGGTGTGAGGAGGTCACAGTTGTGCAGTGAAAAAGGCATAGTGCACGTTCTTTAGAACCAGGTGGGCTTCGGCCGTCCAGGTGCCATCACCAGAGATGATTGTATCATTTGATCTCCTTGGGCTGAGTCTCCTTATCTGGAAGGCAGAAGTACTACAACTTACTCTACAGGCTTTCATTTATTTATTTATTTTAAAGATTTTATTCATTTATTTGACAGAGAGAGAGCACAAGAAGGGGGAGCTGCAGGCAGAGGGAGAGGGAGAAGCAGGCTCCCCGCTGAGCAGGGAGCCCAACACGGCTTGATCCCAGGACCCTGGGATCATGATCTGAGCCAGAGGCAGATGCTTAACCGACTGAGCCCCCAGGTGTCCCCTCTACAGGCTTTTAGAGTTAAATGACACAACAGATGTGGAAAATCACTTGGTACACTTGAAGGGAGGAGGCATTTGTGATTGAATGAGGAGTTCAGTGCTTTATGCAATATATGTATTCACATATATCATAAATCATATACATGTACATCCTCCCCTCTATAGTATGCCTCCTCCTACTTTGTGGCTCCAGAATGAAGAAGCTGTCTGAGGAATCAGCAAGGTGAAAAAAGGGTCATATTTAAATGAACTTTTACAAATCTCATGTCCTGAATACATGACCAAGTTACAGAGGTAGTATCAAATTTTCAAAAACATCCATGGAAGTACAGCATGGTGATGAAGAACATGGACTGTAGCAACAGGCAGACTAGAGTCCAAACCCCAACACTTCCTAGTGGGGCTTAAGCTGCTCTGAGCCTCCACTTCTTGATGTGAAATGAGTATAATAATACAGGCTTCCTGGATTTCTAATACATGCTGTTTTGCACCGTGCTTTGTACAGGCGTGGTGCTGGTAAGACTGCCATGCACATGAGCTACTCATCATCATCATCTTTTTTTTTTTTTAAGATTTTATTTATTTATTTGACAGAGAGAGACATAGCGAGAGCAGAAACACAAGCAGGGGGAGTGGGAGCGGGAGAAGCAGGCTTCCCGCAGAGCAGGGAGCCCGATGCGGGACTCGATCCCAGGACCCCGGGATCATGACCCGAGCCGAAGGCAGACGCTTAATGACTGAGCCTCCCAGGCTCCCCATCATCATCTTTTTGGGGAAGATTTTTATTGTCTCAAGTTTTCTGTTAACTGAAGTTTCTTTGATGACCATGAATGATACTTGCCTTCGTTTACTCAACAAATATTTATGGAGTTCCTATCCTATGTCTGGCACTGTGCTAAGCTCTGTAAAGTTTTGAATGAGAGAGTGTTTGTAGGAGATCATACCTCTAATGTGAATAAAGCACTTAGTCTGTTCTCATAGCCCTCTGTCAAACACAGATGCTCAAAATCAGCAATTTCCAATCCTCTATTAAATTCAGAAGGCAAATGTGATTGCATTTGAAGAAAAGAGTTGGGTACTGGTATCTTCTTTGTCACTAAATTATTATGCTCTGCTTTTTTTTTTTCCTCCCAAAGAGATTTGAGGTGGCATAAAATAAAACTGTCAAAATAAGGAAGACAGGCCAAGAGCCAAGAATTATGAGTTAGTTGATCCAGATACATAGTTTAAGAATATCTATGCAATAATGCACACAAGTTAGAATTGAGCTTCTTAGCAATCAAGGGGGAAATGGAATATGATGAATTACAGTTCATATTGGACAGTAAATAAAAGTGACCCAGTGCATCAATAGTCACTTTCTTTTTCTTTCAATGGTAAACTCTAAGTAAGGTTATGAGAGAAAACTTTAAGGTACATTGAAATGAAAAGTACCTCCAAAATAGAACTGTTACCGAAGAAATAGGAGTGTTCTTCATGTGATCATCTACACCAAACAATGACAGGTGTGGGTGCATTTAAATGATGAAATAAAGCATCACAGTCAAATTCTGAGGCTTTCTGGTGCTCTGGATTATACAGAAACAGCTTGAAGAGACTCCAGGGAAATGAAGTGTTTGCACTGTCTTAGATTGTTTTCTTTCAAGTATTCATCATCTCAACTGGGCTTTTGGCAATGGATGGCAAGCAGAAAATGGCACCCCTGATTATAGATCAGGTATCTTAATGCTGCTGAAATACGCAAAAACATGGTAGCAGAAAAACACTAACAAAGAAGCAAAAATCAGACGAGCAACTAATCTGTTGATTGACGAAGCTTCCTCTTCCCAATTGCATGACTTTTATGGTGTTTGATAGCAGCCAGAAAACTGAAAGACTTTCATACTGCCTATGTTTATTATGATTAATTTTGGTTCATTATGTATAATGAACCATTACTGAGGCTTTGTTCTGATCCTAAAGGATAGTTCTTCAAAATATCAAGTTGAAGCTGTAGGCACGTATTCTCCCAGAAACGCTGACTTGTACTTGGAGATCAGAGGACGGAAGCGTTCTGTGTATTATGCAGACTTGTGTGTGATGCTACAGCCCAGATTTTACTGATTCCAACAGGACTTTCATGGACTTGCCACACTCCAGGAATGATTGAGTTAGTTAGGGAAGCCTGGAAAGTATTCTAAAAGATGACAGTAAACGGTTCCTGAGAACCTTCTGCATGATCAACAGTGGTTTTCTGTAGTGAAATAATGCTTCTTTTATCCACAAATATTCATTAAGCAAGCGTTACAGCACATCTAGCATCAACTATGTGCCAGGCCCAGGGTAGGGAGTGGTTGTGGTACTGGATGCAAAGTCAGTCTAGTGGGAGATGCAGGGAGATAAACAAGTAGCCTTGTGCCAGATGACACAGTGCAAGGCCGCAGCTAAGGGTTCCTGGAATCCAGAGGGAGAAGCTCGAGGAGGTGTCCCAAGAAGGGAAGGGAGGAAGGGCATTCCAAGCCAGAGGAATAGCCGGCACCAAAGTGCTGCAACGTGAAATAGTATGACGCAAGTAGGAAACAATAAAGAGTCCATGTGATGTGAGCAGAGGGACCCGTAGTAGAAAATGAGGCTGGAGCCTCGATCTATAAGTGTATGGGTTTCATGGGAGCTGTTGCTGCTGTTCCATGGAGAAGGTGGCCCTTAGGACTCTAGTGCAGATGGGAAGTTGGTAATATTTCCACTTATACCAGGGTCCCTCTTTCTAGGGTTGATATCATCCTCTTGTATTCAGACTCTTGGCCAATGTCTTTTCTTGGCTATTGGCCAAAGAACTTAAGTTCTTTGTACCCAGGAAGGTTTAGCGTACCTTGAAAACCAAATGAGGGGTCCAAACCCTTTTGGACCCTAATTGTCCTTTTGGAAGCCGTTGGAGACAACCGTAGGAGTGTCATGAGTAGAACTGTGTTTTAGAGTCATCGGTCAGAGCATAGAGTGGGTGAGGAGATACTAAAGCAAAGTAGCCATTTGGGATAACACTCCCATGTGTAGTATGGGGATGACAGCATGAGTGGAACATTTGTCAGGAGGAAGGAGTGAATAGGAAAGGCTACTCATGGGTTATGGGGAATGAAGGAAATGGTAGCTTCAAAGGCGACAGTCATTTCTGGCTTGAACAAAGGTGTGGTTGGTGGTCCAGTTCTCTGAGAGTTGTGGCATGTGCAGAATGAGGATTTTGGGGAACATGATCAATTTTTTGAAACTGTTCATTTTGTGGTGCTCAAAGTACATTGTCCAATGGTGGTTGGATGTAAAGGGTTGGAACTCAGGAGAGAAATATGGGCTGAAGACAATGATTTGGGAATGTCTAGTCAGAAGATGGCTATGGGAGGACATGAGGTCTCTGGGAGTGCAGAGTCCGAGAAGAGGGCCTAGGACAAAGTCCTGGGGGAACAGGGACACTTTTCTGCTGGCCAAAGGAGATCCTTAAATGGCAGCTCCTCTTACTGTGTTGATATTAAGGGCCTGAACTCTCTGTGCCTCAGTTTTTTTTAATCTGTAAACTAGAGATAATTGTGATACAGGATTCTCCCCTATCTAAAAGTACAGCATTCCTATGAAACCTTCTGTAAGCCAAAATGCATAGAGCAAAGAAGCCAAGACCATTTCATAACAGCAAAAATCCTCGTTGGGTTTCTTTCTTTTAGGGAAAACAGGTATTAACGTAGGTCTTTCATAGACGTGAAGTAGTGTAAAGTGAACTGTCAGACAGCAGGGACTCCTGGAACTACCCAGGTGTTATGTAGGGGATGAAATGAGTTAACACATACGAACTGCGTACCAGGGTGTTTGCATGCAGTAAGATATCAGTGTGTTAGGAACTGTTTTTCTCATATGGCTGTGGGAGCCACACCTGGGAAAACACGGAGGGTGATAGGTCTGAGGGTGAACAGAAGACTGGATTTTTTTTTTATTATTATGTTATGTTAGTCACCATACAGTACATCATTAGTTTTTGATGTAGTGTTCCATGATTCATTGTTTGCGTGTAACACCCAGTGCTCCATGCAGTACGTGCCCTCCTTAATACCCATCACCAGGCTAACCCATCCCCCCTCCCCTCTAAAACCCTCAGTTTGTTTCTCAGAGTCCATAGTCTCTCACGGTTCATCTCTCCCTCCGATATTCCCCCCCTTCATTTTTCCCTTCCTTCTCCTAATGTCCTCCAAGCTATTCCTTATGTTCCACAAATAAGTGAAACCATATGATAATTGACTTTCTTTGCTTGACTTATTTGACTTAGCATAATCTCCTCCAGTCCCATCCATGTTGATGTAAAAGTTGGGTATTCATCCCTTCTGATGGCTGAGTCGTATTCTATTGTATATATGGATCACATCTTCTTTATCCGTTCATCTGTTGAAGGGCATCTTGGCTCTTTCCACAGTTTGGCTATTGAGGACATTGCGGCTATGAGCATTGGGGTGCATATGGCCCTTCTTTTCACTACATCTGTGTTTTTGGGGTAAATACCCAGGAGTGCAATTGCTGGGTCATAGGGTAGCT
>NW_027397086.1:21694237-21705627 GCF_003265705.2 Callorhinus ursinus | reverse complement strand
TGTTTTCCAAAGTGGCTGTACCAACTTGCATTCCCACCAACAGTGTAGGAGGGTTCCCCTTTCTCCACAACCTCTCCAACATTTGTTGTTTCTTGCCTTGTCAATTTTGGCCATTCTAACTGGTGTAAGGTGGTATCTCAGTGTGGTTTTGATTTGAATTTCCCTGATGGCTAATGATGATGAACATTTTTCATGTGTCTGTTAGCCATTTGTATGTCTTCTTTGGAGGAGTGTCTGTTCATTTCTTCTGCCCATTTTTTGACCTGATTATTTGTTTTTTGGGTGTTGAGTTTGAGAAGTTCTTTATAGATCTTGGATACTAGCTCTTTTTTTTTTAAGATTATTTATTTATTCATGAGAGACAGAGAGAGAGAGAGAGAGAGAGAGGCAGAGGGAGAAGCAGGCTCCCAAGGAGCAGGGAGCCCGATGCAGGACTCGATCCCAGGACCCTGGGATCATGACCTGAGCCGAAGGCAGATGCTTAACCATCTGAGCCACCCAGGCACCCTTGGATACTAGCTCTTTATCTGTAGTGAGAAGACTGGATTTTGAAACTCACCTCTATAGGCTGTGAGACCTGGAACCAACTTACTCTCCTCCTCTGGAGGCTCCCAAGCCTTGGCAAATGGAGATAGTACCCAGAACACTTGTCTTTACCTGGGCTGACATTGGAATTAACCGTGGCCTGGAGCTACTCCATCCCTGAGATTCTTAAGTACGTGTTCTGGGATCTGACCAAGGCATCAGGATTTTAAATAAGTCTCCAGGTGATTCTGTAGTGCTGATAAAGGAGGAACCTCCTCAGAAGGATCCTGTGGAGATCAAAATGGAAAGGATGTGTGGAAGGGCTTGGTCAATGCTAAGGTACTTCTGAAACCTTCTCTTTGTTTTCTTCTGAATTCTCTCTCTCTTTAACTTTAAAGGAAAAGTATGTCTTGTACTTAAAAAAGAAAATCCCATTCAGTGCAGGCCATTATAGAAAGCAGATTCTTGCGGACGCTCTATCTTTGGCTGTGAAGCACACCCAGCCCCACCCTAATAATTCTGGGCTCAGCAGCATTGGTCTGGTCTCTGGAGGCTCTCTCCAGCCCTCTGGCAGCTCTGGAAGGCACAGATTTGACAAGCACTGAATAGCCTCTATGTGGGGAAGACTGCAGGGATTGAAGTGGTGGAGGACAGGTTCCCAAGGAGCAGTGCAACGTGGGACTTGCCTGTCAGAACACTTCGGGATTCAAGAAAGCCCTCGAAAGGGGAGCCTGCTGAAGACTCCTAGGGGGGGCATGCTGGTTGAGGACCTGGTGCTCTGTGTCCAGAATTGCATGTAAAAACTCTGGAAACTAGGAGAGAATTTCCACCTTGATTTGACAGTGGCTTGTGCACCTGTCCATCATCTGCCGTCTACTTCATTGTTGGCTTATCACAGGAATCACTGTGGTTTTTGTCCGCTCCCATACGCTGAGAGGTCCAATTTCTATATCTGGACCTACTCAGTGGGCTTCCGGCACATGCGGTCTGTCATTCGGTCAATAGACATTCATGGCAGGCATTATCCTCAGGGATACACCTGGAACGTCAGATTCTGATCTACTGAGGGCTTTGTGCTAATGGTTACTCGTCCACAAGCAGGCTTTACATTTGCTAGTGAGATTCCTGATGTTCTTTTTTTTTTCTTTAAATTTTTTTAAAAATTTTATTTATTTGTTCATGAGAGACAGAGAGAGAGAGGCAGAGGGAGAAGCAGGCTCCCCAAGGGGCAGGGAGCCCGATGCGGGACTCGATCCCAGGACCCTGGGATCATGACCTGAGCTGAAGGCAGATGCTTAACCATCTGAGCCAACCCAGGCGCCCAAATTTTTTATTGTTATGTTAATCACCATACGTTACATCATTAGTTTTTGATGTAGTGTTCCATGATTCGTTGTTTGTGCATAACACCCAGTGCTCCACGCAGAACGTGCCCTCTTTAATACCCACCACCAGGCTAACCCATCCCCCCACCGCCCTCCCCTCTAGAACCCTCAGTTTGTTTTTCAGAGTCCATCGTCTCTCATGGTTCGTCTTTGATGTTCTTTTAATACCAAGTTCCACAGTCCCAAACTCACCAGTTAGATTTCTGCCCTTTCTCACCACCTTGAGACTGGGTCCCCAAATTCCTTTGGCTCAAGTTCATGCAAGCCATACCATCCATCCAACTATCCGTTCATGAAGCCACTCATCTCTCTGATTCCCCCTCTATCCACCTCACTCACCTATCCTTAATTCATCCATCCATCCATCCATCCATCCATCCATCCACTATCCACCTATCCAAACATCCACTTACTTTACTCTACAACAAAGTTCAAGTTTCTAGCCTCCAGAAAGGTTGTTTGGTATTTCAGTTATCCCACGGAGACAAAATATACTCACCATATACTAATTTTATTAGTATACATTTTATTATTATTACTAGATTAATTGAATTATAAATTCCAAAACATTAGGGTCTTTCTCTGTGTATGGTATTGTGCTAGTTACTACTAAAGATGCAGTGAGGAACCTGAATTGAATCTTGAAGATCGAGTGAGCATATTCCAGGTAAAGAAAGTGGGTTGAGGAGGAGGGAAAAGCCTTGCAGGCACAGGGAAGAGCTAGTGCAAAGTTTTGCAGGTGAGAGAGGCAGTGCACCTTATGGGGAATTGCAGGTAGGCTCTAATGCCAGGGTAGAAGGGTAGGAGGCACAGAGCCTCCAGCAGTGAGACTGGAAAGGTAAGCACGGGCTGGGTGATGAAGGGTCTCAGATGTCATGTTAAAAATGTCTTCTTGCGGTTGCACCTGACATTGATTTGACTGTTCTGTTTAAAACCAGAGCAGAGCCACCACTCATTGACTTGGTGAGCCAGGTCTCCTGATCCCAGGGCCACCGCTCTCTGTCTACTGCCCTGTGGGCCACCCCTTCTCCTCTGACTCATTCTCCTTCTCCCCATATCTAATCTTTTTCATTTGTCAGCTTTTAATACAGGTCTGCAAACCCTGTCAGAGCTCAATAAATGTTTGTTGAATGAATCACCAATTCCTGATGAAGGTATGTGTATTTGTATGTGAAAGACCTCTTGAATCTCTTTCTCCATTTTAGGCCTACTTGGAGTTGTGTTGGTAGAAAGGGACTGGATTAGTATTAAAAAAATCAGGTGGCAGGCCCTGGCTCTCTCACTGACCAGCCTCACTGACCAGCCGTGCCTCTGGCCTCTGCTATCACATCAATGAGATGCTATCGGTAGATCTGACTTGCCCAGTGCTTTCAGGGTAGTTGTGAGCTGTGACTAAGTCCATGCCTATGAGAAGTCCTTACCAACTGTTGAGTGCTGCATATTCGGAAGTAGTGTCCCTGCTTCTCCCATAGTTTAGGGAATTGTCGTATTGTATCTAGATAATGGAAAATCTCCATGCCTACTATATCAGTCATGGTGGTAGCAGAACATGGATTGTACACGTGGGCGTTATTTAATAAAGTGACTTTTACAAAGGGTTGGGGAAAACAAAAAGCATTAGGGCAGTACTCTGAGACTAGTAATAGTGGGCATCTTGCCCACTCCCCTGGGACCTGAATGGTCAAGGGGAGAGAGGCAGAGGATCAATATATCAACCTCTCTCCCCATTTCCTCCCATCTCCTGCCAGTGCCTCGTGTATGCTGAACCTGACCAGAAGTCAGGGTCAAGATTATCACTGATGTAGTCCGTAAAGGTCAGCCTCCTGGGGCAGAGAGCAGAGTGAAGAAGTGTGCAGTGTGAGTCTGCGGGTCAGGTGTTCAGCACCACTGCCCTATTTACCTTGTTGTCTCTCCTCTCCAAAGCTGTTCTTATTGCTCTAAAGGCCCTTGTAGCCCCCTGCCCCTTATCTGGATCACTCCTATTTGTCATCCAGCCTTTATTCGGGGCTCATCTCCCCCATTAATCCTTCCTAGAGCCCCCTTCTGTCTTGATACTGGTTGTACTGTGGAGATTGTTCTCTGGAGATTGGAACTCTGTTTTCTTTCTCTCCCTTACCACCCCCACCCCGACCCCCACCCCCACCCCACCCCACCCCACCCCACCCAACCCCACCCCCACCTGACTCTCTCCAACCCTCCCCAGTGCCTAGCACAGGACCCGTGGGGAGCAAACTAGGAGGTGTTTGTTGCCCTGAGCTGAGTCTTGTGATCTCTAAGCACAGTTCTTGATGGGTTTCTCCTCTCTTACAAAACCTTGGGTGGCTCCCCATTGTCCGTGAATCAGAGATATTCCATACCCTTTTCTTTGCTGTCTGACAACCTCCTCCATCTGCCCTCACTCTTACCTGATTTCCAGCACCTATGCTGGCCAGCCTGCTGAGTTTGGGCATTCCCATCTTCCATTGCCATACCTTGGATTGTTAAATGGTTCATTTCTACTCAGTTTGTTTTTAGAAGTGTATTTCTTGTGATACGGATTGCTTGAGTAACTCTGGCAGCCTCAACAAAATTATGGGAGAATCAGAATGTATAATGCAACAATACTTACACACACATATTCCTCTCTGTCCAAACACACTTATCGGCTCTGGGCTTCTTAAGTGCATGGAGTGCTAGAAAGGGCAGGAGAGGTCTGTGGATCCACTGGTTTCTTCTTTCACTGACTGTGACCTTGAATGAGAACCTCTGTTTTCCACCTTTTTAAGAAAAAGGGCATACCACCTCTTTCTTTCTTTCTTTATTGTTATGTTAATCACCATACATCATTAGTTCTTGATGTCTTGTTCCATGATTCATTGTTTGTGCATAACACCCAGTGCTCCACGCACAATGTGCCCTCTTTAATACCCATCACCAGACTAACCCATCCCCCCACCCTCCTCCCCTCTAGAACCCGCAGTTTGTTTTTCAGAGTCCATCGTCTCTCATGGTTCGTCTCCCCCTCCGACTTACTCCCCTTCATTCTTCCCCTCCTGCTATCTTCTTCTTTTTCTTTTCTCTTAACATATGTTGCATTATTTGTTTCAGAAGTACAGATCTGTGATTCAATAGTCTTGCACAATTCACAGCGCTCACCATAGCACATACCCTCCCCAATGTCTATCACCCAGCCACCCCATCCCTCCCACCCCCCACCACTCCAGCAACCCTCAGTTTGTTTCCTGAGATTAAGAATTCCTCATACCAGTGAGGTCATATGATACATGTCTTTCTCTGATTGACTTATTTCACTCAGCATAACACCCTCCAGTTCCATCCACGTCGTTGCAAATGGCAAGATCTCATTCCTTTTGATGGCTGCATAGTATTCCATTGTGTATATATACCGCTTCTTCTTTATCCATTCATCTGTCGATAGACATCTTGGCTCTTTCCACAGTTTGGCTATTGTGGACATTGCTGCTATAAACATTGGGGTGCACGTACCCCTTTGGATCCCTAATTTGTATCTTTGTGGTAAATACCCAGTAGTGCAATTGCTGGATCATATGGTAGCTCTATTTTCAACTGTTTGAGGACCCTCCATACTGTTTTCCAGAGGGGTTGCACCAGCTTGCATTGCCACCAACAGTGTAGGAGGGTTCCCCTTTCTCCGCATCCCCGCCAACATCTGTCGTTTCCCGACTTGTTAATTTTAGCCATTCTGACTGGTGTGAGGTGGTATCTCATTGAGGTTTTGATTTGGATTTCCCTAATGCTGAGCGATGTTGAGCACTTTTTCATGGGTCTGTTGGCCATCTGGATGTCTTCTTTGGAAAAATGTCTGTTCATGTCTTCTGCCCATTTCTTGATTGGACTATTTGTTCTTTGGGTGTTGAGTTTGATAAGTTCTTTATAGATTTTGGAGACTAGCCCTTTATCTGATATGTCATTTGCAAATATTTTCTCCCATTCTGTTGGTTGTCTTTTGGTTTTGTGGACTGTTTCTTTTGCTGTGCAAAAGCTTTTTATCTTGATGAAATCCCAATAGTTCATTTTTGCCCTTGCTTCCCTTGCCTTTGGCAGTGTTTCTAGGAAGAAGTTGCTGTGGCTGAGGTCGAAGAGGTTGCTACCTGTGTTCTCCTTTAGGATTTGGATGGACTCCTGTCTCACGTTTAGGTCTTTCAACCATTTGGAGTCTATTTTTGTGTGTGGTGTAAGGAAATGGTCCAGTTTCATTCTTCTGCATGTGGCTGTCCACTTTTCCCAACACCATTTGTTGAAGAGACTGTCTTTTTGCCATTGGACATTCTTTCCTGCTTTGTTGAAGATGAGTTGACCATATAGTTGAGGGTCCATTTCTGGGCTCTCTATTCTGTTCCATTGACCTATGTGTCTGTTTTTGTGCCAGTACCATACTGTCTTGATGATGACAGCTTTGTAATAGAGCTGGATGTCCGGAATTGTGATGCCGCCAGCTTTGCTTCTCTTTTTCAATATTCTTCTGGCTATTTGGGGTCTCTTCTAGTTCCATACAAATTTTAGGATTATTTGTTCCATGTCTTTGAAAAAGGTGGATGATATTTTGATGGGGATTGCATTGAATGTGTAGATTGCTCTAGGTAGCACTGACATCTTCACAATGTTTGTTCTTCCAATCCATGAGCATGGAACGTTTTTCCATTTCTTTGTGTCTTCTTCAATTTCTTTCATGAGTATTTTATAGTTTTCTGAGTACAGATCCTTTGCCTCTTTGGTTAAATTTATTCCTAGGTATCTTACGGTTTTGGGTGCAATTGTAAATGGGATCGACTCCTTAATTTCTCTCTCTTCTGTCTTGTTGCTGGTGTATAGGAATGCCACTGATTTCTGTGCATTGATTTTATATCCTGCTACTTTACTGAACTCTGGTATGAGTTCTAGTGGTTTTGGGGTGTAGTCTTTTGGGTTTTCCACATACAGTATCATATCATCTGCAAAGAGTGAGAGTTTGACTTCCTCTTTGCCGATTTGGATGCCTTTGATTTCTTTTTGTTGTCTGATTGCTGTGGCTAGGACTTCTAATACTATGTTGAATAGCAGTGGTGATAGTGGACATCCCTGCCGCGTTCCCGACCTTAGGGGAAAAGCTCTCAGCTTTTCCCCACTGAGAATGATATTCGTTGTAGGTTTTTCATAGATGGCTTTTATGATATTGAGGTATGTACCCTCTATCCCTATATTCTGAAGAGTTTTGATCAAGAAAGGTTGCTGTACTTTGTCAAATGCTTTTTCTGCATCTATTGAGAGGATCATATGATTCTTGTTCTTTCTTTTGTTAATGTATTGTATCACGTTGATTGATTTGCAGATGTTGAACCAGCCTTGCAGCCCAGGGATAAATCCCACTTGGTCATGGTGAATAATCCTTTTAATGTACTGTTGGATCCTATTGGCTAGTATTTTGGTGAGAATTTTTGCATCCATGTTCATCAAGGATATTGGTCTGTAATTCTACTTTTTGATGGGGTCTTTGTCTGGTTTTGGGATCAAGGTAATGCTGGCCTCATAAGATGAGTTTGGAAGTTTTCCTTGCATTTCTATTTTTTGGAACAGTTTCAGGAGAATAGGTATTAATTCTTCTTGAAATGTCTGGTAGAATTCCCCTGGGAAGCCATCTGGCCCTGGGCTTTTGTTTGTTGGGAGATTTTTGATGACTGCTTCAATTTCCTTGGTGGTTATAGGTCTGTTCAGGTTTTCTGTTTCCTCCTGGTTCAATTTTGGTAGTTGATACATCTCTAGGAATGCACCCATTTCTTCCAGGTTATCTAATTTGCTGGCATAGAGTTGCTCATAATATGTTCTTACAATTTTTTGTATTTCTTGGTGTTGGTTGTGATCTCTCCTCTTTCATTCATGATTTTGTTGATTTGGGTCATTTCTCTTTTCTTTTCGATATGTCTGGCCAGGGGCTTATCAATCTTGCTAATTCTTTCAAAGAACCAGCTCCTAGTTTCGTTGATCTGTTCTACTGTTCTTTTGGTTTCTATTTCATTGATTTCTGCTCTGATCTTTATTATTTCTCTTCTCCTGCTGGGTTTAGGCTTTATTTGCTGTTCTTTCTCCAGCTCCTTTAGGTGTAGGGTTAGGTTGTGTATTTGAGACCTTTCTTGTTTCTTGAGAAAGGCTTGTATTGTTATATACTTTCCTCTCAGGACTGCCTTTGCTGTATCCCAAAGATTTTGAACAGTTGTGTGTTCATTTTCATTGGTTTCCATGAATTTTTTAAATTCTTCTTTAATTTCCTGGTTGACCCATTCAATCTTTAGTAGGATCCTCTTTAGCCTCCATGTATTTGAGTTCTTTCTGACTTTCCTCTTGTGATTGAGTTCTAGTTTCAAAGCATTGTGGTCTGAAAATATGCAGGGAATAATCTCAATCTTTTGGTAGTGGTTGAGACCTGATTTGTGACCTAGGATGTGATCAATTCTGGAGAATGTTCCATGGGCACTAGAGAAGAATGTGTATTCCGTTGCTTTGGGATGGAATGCTCTGAATATGTCTGTGAAGTCCATTTGGTCCAGTGTGTCATTTAAAGTCTTTATTTCCTTGTTGATCTTTTGCTTAGATGATCTGTCCATTTCAGTCAGGGGGGATGTTAAAGTCCCCCAGTATTATTGTATTGTTGTCAATGTGTTTCTTCGCTTTTGTTATTAATTGCCTTATATAATTGGCTGCTCCCATGTTAGGGGCATAGATATTTACAATTGTTAGATCTTCTTGTTGGATAGACCCTTTAAGTAGGATATAGTGTCCTTCCTCATCTCTTATTACAGTCTTTGTTTTAAAATCTAATTTGTCTGATATAAGGATTGCCACCCCAGCTTTCTTTTGGTGTCCATTAGCATGGTAAATGGTTTTCCACCCCCTCACTTTCAATGTGGGGGTGTTTTGGGTCTTAAATGAGTCTCTTGCAGACAGCGTATTGATGGGTCTTGTTTTTTAATCCAATCTGATAGCCTGTGTCTTCTGATTGGGGCATTTAGCCCATTTACATTCAGGGTAACTATTGAAAGGTATGAATTTAGTGCCATTGTATTGCCTGTAAGGTGACTGTTACTGTATATTGTCTCTGTTCCTTTCTGATCTAGGCTGCTTTTAGGCTCTCTCTTTGCTTAGAGGACCCCTTTCAATATTTTTTGGAGGGCTGGTTTTGTGTTTGCAAAGTCCTTTAGTTTTTGTTTGTCCTGGAAGCTTTTTAACTCTCCTTCAATTTTCAATGAGAGCCTAGCTGGATATAGTTTTCTTGGCTGCATATTTTTCTCGTTTAGTGCTCTCAAGATATCATGCCAGTCCTTTCTGGCCTTCCAGGTCTCTGTGGATAGGTCTGTTGCCAATCTAATGTTTCTACCTTTATGTGTTACATATCTCTTCTCCTGAGCTGCTTTCAAGATTTTTTCTTTGTCTCTGAGACTCGTAAGTTTTACTATTAGATGTCGGGGTGTTGACCTATTTTTATTGATTTTGAGAGGGGTTCTCTGTGCCTCCTGGATTTTGATGCCTGTTTCCTTCCCCACATTAGGGAAGTTCTCTGGTATAATTTGCTCCAATATACCTTCTGCCCCTCTCTCTTTCTTCTTCTGGGATCCCAATTATTCTAATGTTGTTTCGTCTTATCGTATCGCTTATCTCTCGAATTCTGCCCTAGTGATCCTGTAGTTGTTTGTCTCTCTTTTCCTCAGCCTCTTTATTTTCCATCATTTGGTCTTCTATATCACTGATTCTCTCTTCTGCCTCATTTATCCTAGCAGTTAGTGCCCCCATTTTTGATTGCACCTCATTAATAGTCATTTTGATTTCGACTTGGTTAGATTTTAGTTCTTTTATTTCTCCAGAAAGGGTTTCTCTAATAACTTCCATGCTTTTTTCAAGCCCAGCTAGTATCTTTATTTTATTTTTTTTTAAAGATTTTATTTATTTATTTGAGAGAAAGAATGAGAGAGAGAGAGCACATGAGAGGGGAGAGGGTCAGAGGGAGAAGCAGACTCCCCGCCGAGCAGGGAGCCCGATGTGGGACTCGATTCCGGGACTCCAGGATCATGACCTGAGCCGAAGGCAGTGGCTTAACCAACTGAGCCACCCAGGCACCCCCAGCTAGTATCTTTAAAGTCATGATTCTGAACTCTAGGTCCGACATCGTACTAATGTTTGTATTGAGTAGGTCCCTGGCTGACGGTACTATCTCTTGTTCTTTTTGCTGAGGTGATTTTTTTCATCTTGTCATTTTGTCCAAAGGAGAACAGATGAATGAGAGAACAAAATGCTAACAGGTTAACAACGTCCCCAGCAAATATACTCTATACAAATCAGAAAAGACCTGAAAGCAGGGGAAAAGAAAGGGAAAGAAAGAAAAAAAGAAAGAGAAAAGAAAGAAAAAAAAAACAAAAAGAAAAAGATAAATACAAAAACAGAACAATACAAAAAAACGAATATGATCAAATATGATCAGGCTAGTGCATAGATCAGTGCGACACACTAGATTTTGGGCGTATTTTGGTCTGTTAGAAGAAAGTGCCTCCTAAAATTTTAAAGGAAGAAAGACTTATATGTGTACAAAATAAGGGTTGATACAATGAAGGGATGGAAGATGACTGTAAAGATGAAAATTATAAATGATTTTATAAAAGGAATTTGTACGATAAGAATTTGTTTGAAAAAAGAAAGAAGATTTAAAAAAAAAAGGAAAAGAAAAGGGAGAGAATGCGATCAGGCAGGAGACTAGAACAAAGCCATACACTAGTGATTTAGGGTATATTTTGATCTGTTAGAAGAAACTGTATCTCAAAATTTTAAAGAGAGAACAACTTATATATATATGCCAAAAATAAGGGTAACTACTATGAAGGGATAAAACATGACTGTATAAATGAAGAATAAAAAATGTTTTTTTTAAAAAGGATTGATAAGATGTTGGTTGAAAAAGGGAAAAAGAAAAATAAAAAAAAACGTTTAAAAAAATTAACTTTGAAAAACTAATGAATCATGGTAAAAAAAAAGCGATGAATTCTATGTGCAGTATTCCCCTAGTGCTGGAGTTCTCCCGTTCTCCTTGATGGGTAAACTTGGTCTTGGCTTGCTGGCTGTTCGTGCTGATCTTCTGGGGGAGGGTCCTGTTGCCGTGGTTCCCAGATGTCTTTGCCGGAGGCGGAATTGCCCCGCCCTTGTCGGTTCGGGCTAAGCAAGCTGCTAGGGTTTGCTCTCAGGAGCTTTTGTTCCCTGCAAGCTCTCGGTACAGCTTCGGAGGACCAGGGTGAAAATGGTGGCCTCCCAATCTCCACTCGGAGGAGCTGAGAACTCGGGGCCCCGCTCCTCAGTGCGCCCCCCAGAGAAAAGCAGTCACTCCCGTGTCCCTGGTCTCCGGCCACACTCCGTGCTCACCCGGCCTGTGACCGAGTGTTTCTATCTCTGGCCCCCGACCCCGTGTGGAGTCTCCAAACCCAGCAGATCCCTGCGGTGCGCTCC